>NC_037680.1:61060559-61095500 GCF_003255815.1 Theropithecus gelada | reverse complement strand
TCCGCCTCCCGGGTTTACGCCATTCTCCTGCCTCAGCCTCCCGAGTAACTGGGACTACAGGCGCCCGCCACCATGCCCGGCTAGTTTTTTGTGTTTTTTAGTAGAGATGGGGTTTCACCGTGTTAGCCAGGATGGTCTCGATCTCCTGACCTCGTGATCCACCCGTCTCGGCCTCCCAAAGTGCTGGGATTACAGGCTTGAGTCACTGCGCCCGGCCAAGACTATTTCTTTTCCTTTATGATTTTAATTAAAAAGTTATTGACATGGAATTTTTTTTTTTTTTTAACAGTGAGTTGTTCACATTTTATAGTTCTACTTTTTTTTAGGCTTGAAAATTTTAAAATAATTTTTCTTCACATTATCTATATTCCTATATTCTGGTCTCTAACTCAGAAAATCATGTAATTTTTAAGTTGAATCAACATTCTTTTTCCTTCACACTGATATATTCTCCAGTGATACCCATCCTACTATTTGTCTTCTCCTCTTCGTCTCCCTTCTCCTTTCCCATATCCTCTTCATTTTATACTTCTACCCTCTCATTATTCCTAGGTATCAAGAAATTAATTTCACACAATCTCAAGTTTCATTATTGTTTATAATGTAGAGTTTTCTTTCAAATTTTGTCTCTTGCTTCCCTATGTCATTATGTTGTTTTGCAAAAAATCACGTTCCCTTTTTTATTTGTGGTTTTCTGCTTGTGTTTCTTCATTTACAAGCCTTCATGTCATATAATATGTCATAGTGATACATTTTCTTCTAGTCCTTGTAAACAAATTTGAACATTATGTTTATTCTCTTATACTTTAAGATTATTATGTTTCCACAACTTTAAGTCAAGATAAGTCTTAAGCCAACCAATTAAAAGAAAAGGGGGATAATGACATAAATATTTTAAATTTCTACAATGTAATATTTTACTACTTTTTTTGACATTCAACTGTTGCACTGAGATGAAACAGTACAGAAAAATAGGGAACAGACACCAAAGCCATAACAAATTATTTTAAATCTTCAAGTTTCTAACAACAAAAAAACTTGCCATTTGAAAATGGTGAGAGTTAGATTTTAAATCTCTGCATTTGCACATAAAAAATTCAGAACCAACATTTCAATACAATCATTTTCAGTTAGACAAACTATTGATTTTTAGAATGGAATTATTCATTCTATTACCCACTTTGCTATAAGACATTTCAATACAATCATTTTAAGTTTTCTTTAAAGTCTGTCCTTGGAAGTAGTGGCAGAAATCCAGTTTTACCTAATGAAGTCATTTATTTTCCTACAAATTGTGGTGCTACCACTAGAGTTTTCCCTTCATCCGTTTTTCTTTGGCAATCTATTTTAATGGTAGTAAAACATAAAGCAATAAAAGAAGCAATAATGAAAGAAGAGACACACAAAGCAATACCTAATAGATTGTCAGCTCATGAGGCAATTCACAAGCTGTGGCAAAACAAGTTCTATGCACAAAATAAATCAATACTTATTGTACTCTCTTTCCTGCTACAGTGCAGTTTATCAGTAAACAGGATACTGTCAAATCTCATAGGCCTTGGACAACTAGGTGCTCTAGCAAGCAATATTTATTCTAAATAAGCTTCATCAAAGCTGAATCTGATTTCAGCAAAGCACAGCAAAGCTTTCTCGGCAATAGGATTATCAAGATATGGTAAATTTGTAACTTTAATTGCAACATAGATACAAGAGTTAAAGACAAAAGCTATATGGATACTATGGAGGTTCTAAACATTGAGAAGGGGCAGCTGTAGGATAATTGCAAAGCATACAAAATGATGGGTTATTAAACACATTAGAATATCAAATACAAGCAATGTCTATCTCTTTTTTTGGAGAAATGCAGGAACATGAAAATTAAGTTGCCTCTGGCTTTTCCCCTTTCCTTCTTTTCTTCATCCCTCCCTTTTTGTTTCCTTCTCATCTTTTCATCCCCTCGTCCCTTCCTCCTCCTTTTATTTACTTTTTTTCTTTTCTCCTTTCTTTCGTTGATCTTTTTTTCTTTTTTTTTTTCTGTACTTTTCTTGCTTTTCCTATGATAAGATTTATAAACTCAATCCCAGCACTTTGGGAGGCCGAGGCGGGCGGATCACAAGGTCAGGAGTCCGAGACCAGTAACCAATATCATGAACCAATATCATGAAACCCATCTCTACTAAAAACACAAAAATTAGCTGGGCACGTTGGCGGATGTCTGTAGTCTCAGCTACTTGGGAGGCTGAGGCAAGAGAATCACTTGAACCTGAGAGGCAGAGGTTGCAGTGAGGCGAGACTGTGCCACTGCACTCCTGTCTGGGCGACAAAATGAGACTCCGTCAAAAAGAAAGAAGGAGAGGAAAGGAGAGGAGAGGAGAGGAGATGAGAGGAGAAGAGAGGAGGGGAGGAAGGAAGGAAGGAAGGAAGGAAGGAAGGAAGGAAGGAAGGAAGGAAGGAAGGAANGAAGGAAGGAAGGAAGGAAGGAAGGAAGGAAGGAAGGAAGGAAGGAAAGGAAGGAAGGAAGGAAGGAAGGAAAGAGAAAAAAAAAAGAAATAGTTATCTGTTGCCCATCTGGCAAGATGCTATCACTGCCTTCTGTGTCATTTAAAAAAAAAAAAGTCATTCTCATTCTTACCAAACTACTATGCAACTGAAACTCAAAAAAGTAAATATAATAAATTTCAAATGCTTAAATTTCTAGTTGTCATCTAGAATCCAGAGATTTTATAAATGCTAATATATTTTATAATTTTATCACATAACAATTTATCCAAATCAAAGATCAGTGATGTTGTTAGGATATATGTATCTGGGAAAAAGTTTCCACTAATGCTAATTTTAAATGATAAGTTGTTAGAAACTTAGGGCATGGGATACTCAGAGTAAGCCAGGATATTATAGAAATAGCCTAATAATTGTCAGTGGATCAGCCATCTCTCTGAGGACCTCTCCAGTTTCTTCTGTGAGATTCTGGACTCATGGTCCAATTCATCTACAGTTTCTTGCTTATCTTTAATTTTTTAACTTCTGCATCTGTTAGGACCATAGAGCATAAAACACATGCAAGAAGCAAAGATAGTACAAAAGTCGACTTTATTTATCTTCATACTTCTGCTCTTCCCATGCTGTTTCAGAAATTCTAGTACCATCACTGAGTCTAGCTTTGGTGAACTAGTTTAATTTTCACTCCTACAAACAGCTTCTTAGGTAATTTGAAGGTTTGACACACAGCTCACAGGTGCAGTGTTTAAGTTTCCCCTGCTCTGAAAACTTTAGTACCGTGTAAGTGAAGAGAACCAAGACATCAGCCCATATAACATTTTAAGTTAATCTTATGAACAACTGATTTACTCTACCCCTGCTCAAAGCACTTAGCAGTGAAAGATGCATTATTTTAGAAAAAGAACAATAACACACTATGGTAAATCTCATAATCTGAATTAAGTATTTCATTGGGCAGAAATGGGAGAAAACAGCAAAGAGATATGTGAATCTGAAGATACAGACAAGTGGGTCCACTGGTTCACAATTCAGCAAGGGAGACCAATGTGGCCCTGCAAAGATGGTTTATCAATCAATTGACAAAACAGTGCCAGAATATGGATATCAAAATAGTTCAACTTTATTCAATCAATATCAAGTTTAATAAAGGGACTGATTACCAAAGTGTTCCTGAATATTGAGAAAGCACTAGGGCTTCTGCTGTACCCCAGAGGAATGCTGCCAGTCACCCTAGACTCTAGGGTATGCAGGAGAACCATAAATACCAAAACCTAAAAAGATAGGTTCATATAATACAAAGGAGGTCACTTCAGTGGAGATACAAAGCCAATCTATCTGCAGGGACTCCCCAGTCTTTTGTAACTACTCCAGAAAGAATCCACAGCAATAGATAATTCAGCCTCTCTCTACTTCTTCCCACTGGTCCCTGGCTAGAGTTCTCTATGATTCAGCCCAGCAGTAGTCAGAAGGTAAATAAAACTATTGAAAGGTTCTAAACAGATTAGTTTCCTTGAATAAGAGCAGACATGATGAAAGTGGATAGAGAGAGGCAAACATAATGTCTGCACAGATGGTGAGTAAGAGCATCCAGGCTCATTGATTCAAAACAAAACTTTAGGTGGCACACCCTGTCCAAGAAAAAAGCTCAAAAGCCTGAACTGATCACTGCTTGGGCCCTAACTTATTGTATGAACGTGATAACTTTAGGGACGCAGGCAAACCAGTTCTACATCCGTAATTACTACTTGAACAAATTATTGGTTGGATATTAAATCTGTAATATATCTAATATTACTGCAGAAAAGAAGCCCCAGGTAGATGGTATAACGTGGTTAAATTGAGAACCATAGTGG
Organism: Theropithecus gelada; assembly: GCF_003255815.1. Classification (NCBI taxonomy): domain Eukaryota; kingdom Metazoa; phylum Chordata; class Mammalia; order Primates; family Cercopithecidae; genus Theropithecus; species Theropithecus gelada. The sequence continues at coordinate 61,091,148 of NC_037680.1, read as the reverse complement.
GTAAGAAGAAAGCAAGTCCACTAGGCAAAGAGGAAGAGAGCTGGGAAGAGAGAGGAAAAATGCACACACAGACACCCATCCATTCAAGACAAATCTATAACCAACACACTAAAATCCAACAAGAATAATCAAAATTAAAGAAAGACACTCAATAAACAAACAATAGAAGATGTCTTTACTCTAAAGGACATATGAGTGCAATATTGAATGGTTTAAAATAAATAAATTTAGAGGCTACAAAGAAATAAAGAAAAATATAGCATCCAAACAAATAAGAAAATATTGAGTTATATTAAAAAGGCATAGACTAGTAAGTGAAAATGTTAAATATTTGTAAATGAAAATATATGTAGTCATTTAAATAACTTACTAGACACTGTAATATCTAAGAACATCACAGTCAAATACAGAATCCAAGACCGAAAATATGGTACATCTCCCAGAATATAGAGAAAAAAAGGAATAAAACCATGTTAGAACCATCAATAGGCTCTAACTTGTGTCTGAAATTGACATGCTCTAACTTGTGTCTTAATAAAGTTCCAGAAAAAAATAAAATAAAGGGTGTAATAGGGAAGCTCTATTTTTTAGGGGAAAAAAAAGAATTTTCTAGAAATATAATAACTGGAGTACTCTGATTAAAGATGCATACCATGTACTGGAAAGGTTAATTAAATCAAACCAACAATTAAATACATTGGGCTGATAGTATATAGCATTCAGAATAAACAGAAAAAAAATAGAGCTATCAGACAGAGAAAGCATATTTATACAGAAAGGAATAGCAATTAGGCTGACAAAAGACTTCTCATGCAATACTAACACTTCCAGAAAATTATGCAGAAAAATCTTCAAAACACTTCACGAAAATAAGTGTTAAGCTAGAATTTTAACACTGCTAAACTATCTTTAAAAACTTACTGAAAAATAAATGAATTTTCATATGAATAAACATTACTATAGTTTAAAAGTCACAAACAATCACTGAAATAATTAACAAAGAATACAACTTAGTAAGAAAATAGAAGAAAAATATTGCTGGCTCACAAAGTCTTCATATTTGTCAGATGAATGTAATTAACTCAAGTATAAAAATAACACAAATTATTATTTGTCCTTAAAAAGCTGAAACTAGAGAAAAAAATATTCTGAGTGTGTGTATATATGTGTGTGTGTATGTGTGTGAGAGAGAGATGTGGCAACCCAGTCAACCAGGAGGATCACTGACACATGGTTTAACAATATTTGATGTAATTTTAAAATCTTCGACCATAAAACATTTGAAAAGAGTGTCCTTATTTATGTGATTTGTGGATCTATTCAATTATTTTGCAACTACTCATGAGCCATTTTCAATGTTTCATGTGGATAGTGGATGTATAAAGAATCAGGGTGGCAAAGAAGATTAATAACTTTTAGAAATTACGTTTTACCAGTCGTGACTTTCATGTTTTAAATTAAGAACTATGTGTCATTAAATGAAGAGAAAAATGAACTTTAGAGAATAATTCAATAATTTTTCTAAGGAAACATGGCTTATAAGATATGATTTGAAACTGTGTCTGTTCTTTTAGAACCTACAATTAGAACCATAAACAATAAATAATTATACACTATGAAGAATCTCACTTGTATGAAGTACTTTATATGTCACCTAATTACTAAAGACTCAACATCTCATGGGCTGTACTTCCAGAAAAAAAAAATATATTCTCAGTGTATCCACAAGAATATAGGAGTTGTTATTGTATCCTTTGGAGACGCTGCCATGTTTTTACTATATAAACAGCACTATATATATTTTCTGTCTCATAATACCATTTTTCACACAATAAAGGAAGGGTAGCAGGGTTGTTACATTCGTTTTCAGCAACCAAAGGGGATGCTCCCTCACAAATCTGAGGGAAGAGGGTATGAAATATGTGAAATAGCAGGTATGAGGCTCAGTATTTCCTCAGAAGAACTGGCACTAAATACAAAAATGGTGTCACTTAGGTGTTCCGCTGACCAAGAAAGAAACTTAAATGGCAGATCTCATAATGTAGTCTCTAGGCCCACCAATTCTCAGACAATACTGCTTACAACATTAATGCATTAAATTCATAAATTATACTTATTATTTCCATTGACATAATATTTCCTCTTTGACTTTGTAGATACATTATTCTCTCTAGCTATTTATAATATTATAATAAGCCACTTCACTAAGGAAAGTTCTTTGTCCTTTGGTTAATCTTCTACAATCTTGATCATTGCAGTCAAGTAGTGTAACATTCCAAACATCTCTTGAAGTAAATGTTTTTCTTTTCTTCAAGGACCCATTGTAGCATATCTCAAGAGTTTTTGAACCTTCTGAGTGGCTCCTGTTGCTTCTAGCAACTAAATTTCCTACCAAATTTTATTGTGAAGAAAAAGAAAATCATAGATTTTCTTCTGATAATTTGTTGGTGGAGAGAAGTAATAACATTATTTCAACTATATAATCAACTATGGTACTGTTCTGTTTAAATGCAATTGTCAAAAAATAAGCAGGTTATTACATTTTATTTGTAATTTATTATAAAAGTGAACACAAACAGTATATATCTTTCAGTGTCAGGCTTATTTCACTTAGCAACATATCCTCTGGAGTAAATTTCAAATGTCTCACCATAGAAATGATAGGTAAGTGAGGTGATGAATATGTTAATTTGTTTTATTTAATCATGCCACATGGAACACATGTATCAAAGCATCACATTGTATGCTACAAATATATACAATTATAATGTATCAAACATTTTTAAAAATAAACATTAACACATAGAAAGCAATATGTCCTTTGAGTTGTTATAGCTGTCCTAATTAATCTTTTTAAATTTACATCTAAGATAACTAGAGCCCTTTTTTTGTAAAGTTAATTCTGTTGCCTTTTTAAAAAAAAAAAAAAAAACTTGAACTAGAATATACTGAAAATTAGTTTTCAATCCAAGAGATCACATTGCCTCAAAGCAATGAGTATTAAGAATGCTTGATCTTTCAATATTTTGAAATAGACTTAATAATAATTTGAAGCCATTTTGAAAACATGGATATTTTTATTTTGGTTAGATACATTATATGATAGCTATTCAGAAATTTTAAATAATTTTCACACAAAAAGATTTATTTAATTCTCACAAGAATTCTCTTATATGTGAATTAACATATATATTCTCCACACTAGCAATAATAAGCTGAGATTTAAATGTATCTGGAACTGGATCAAGTTACAAATAAAACTTAGGAAAAAAGAAACAATTCATACACATTTTTAACTCTTTAATGACATTTTCTAAATTTCCTAATATGTTTATGAAAAGTAAAAGGCCCTTTTTATCATGTAATCTTCCTAGAGGGCAATTTTCTATCTATGTCATAATTATATTCATATTGCTTGTAGGATAATGTATTTGACATAGTAGATCCTTGGCCCACAATTTCAGATGAAATATATCAGTATATGTCAATATGTGTGTGACAATCTTTCCCTAACATAGTATCTAACATTCCGGCTAACTAGGTCAAATGAATAATAAGGCCTTTTAAAAACCATTAATTACTTACTGATGTTTCACAAATGCAAAATGTTTATGAGAAGAAATAAAGTTACTGAAAGTCAATGAAAGTCTGTACATGAGATCTGAATCTTAAAAGACCAAGAAAACATTAGAGTATATTTTAACAACTAAATACAAATACAATTTTAGTCAATAAATAATTTTAGCAAAAACAGTATGACTGTCTTAAAGGCAACATTTATTTAAAATATAGTATAAAGTACTAAAATTCAAATTATAGTCAAACTCTTTTAAGTTTCTTACCTCAATACAATGCATTTTAAGGTCAATACATTCCACAAAATAAATTTCAATTCTCGGCTAATTTGGATTATTTGCCTTTCTATACCTTCAACATTATAAACACTTGAAAGTTAAATGCATCTTCATTATAACCAAAACCAAAATTTAGATGTAATTAACAAAAACTATGTTCCATGAAATTATCTTGTGGGACTATTTTCTAAATGACCAGTTTTCTGCAATTCAATTTTTGTAGCAATGTATTTTACACACGTATATTTCCCTCAGTTAAGATACTGTAAGTAGTGAATTCTGATATTGATGCAAAGAGAATAACTAATAAATTTCCCATGCACATGCACATTATGATAAAAATACCATAAATGCAATATTAATGTGTCAAGTTAATTTGTCTCCCTTGCCTCTAGCTAATTAGCAGAAATTATATTTTATGCTAATTTGCCTGAGATGATAGCACACAATTTGGAAATTCAGAATTTCTGCTGATCATAAGAAAACATTCACACAACTTGTGCAGGACAAAGTGACCACAAAATCATTTTAACATAGATGTAATACTGTTACAGCTTATAATTAAAATATGAAGTGTATGGATATAAATTCTTATAATAGATATTGTATATTTTTCTATTTACACGTTATTCCTATTGTATTTGATTAGCTAAAAATTTAGAGTACATGTATTTTGAATCCAGTATAATAGATTATCATACTGTATGTGTAGATGTAACATACTTTTGTATTTTTGCATAGGCTTTGGAATGAATCTGTTTTTCTAGCTTCTGAATAAAGAATATATTATGATACTAATTAATAAGACTATTTTGAGACAATTGAATATGATATATGATATTAAAATCTGCAATAAAATGTACACTGCATTCAATTATATTTTCTTATATGCTGAAATTGCTCTATATGTATTTGCTATTGGGTAAAGGAAATGTTGGAATAAAAGGCAGTTGTATCAAATGTACAAATATCCTTTGGAAAGTAACTGTGGTACTCAGAATTTTGGCTCCCATGATTTTCAATTTTTGGTGTTATAGCCACAGTTAGTAGCACAGTAAAAAGGATTTTGCAGATGAAACTATATTTAATTAGTTGAAATTAAAATAGAGAGATTATCCTGGATTATCAAAGTGGGTCCAGTATAATTACCTGAGTCCTTAAATGTGGAAGGAGGAGGCAGAAAAGGAAGCCAGAGGGATGTGATAGAGGAGGTGTCAATGAAATTCAAAGTGCAAGAGGGACTCATGCAATGTCCCTTTTCTGGTTTGATGATAGAGACTGGCCTCAGGAGAAAAAAAAAAAATGCAGGCAACTTCCAGGAGCAGATAATAGCCCCCAGGGACCTGTCAGCAAGAAAATAGGGATCTCAGTCCTACAACCTCAAGGAACTGCATTCAGCCAACAAACTAAATGAGATTAAAAGAGGCTTACTCCACAGATCTTCCAGATAACAGCTGACCCATTCTGATATCTTGCCTCTGGCTTTGTGAGACGCTGAACAGAGAGAATCCACTTATGCTGTGCCAGATTTCTGACCTACAGAACTGTGAGATAATAAATGTATGGTGTTTTAACCTGTTAAATGTATAGTATTTTTGTTATACAGCAAGAGAAAACTAATATGATAACTCAATTACTATCTCCAAATTGGAATCCTCACATTTATGAGTTCTTTCTGTAGATGAGCTTCTTAGGTGAAGAACTGATATTTTTCTCAGAAAAATCTGAGATACAGGCACAGAAGTATCATAATTCCATAAGGGAAGGTGTCCTGTATATTATAGCATCCCCATGGGCATCTTCATGGTCATAAAATATCACATAAAACCAGCAATATTGAATCTTTAATGCTAGTTCCATATTGTCATCTGATATTGCTTATCTAGTACTAACTACCTTTTAAAAACTTTGAATTATCATCTTTAAGAACTCTGAAATGTGTTGCTTGCAGTAATTTAAATGATTGCTTTAATACTATTAGTTTGTGTTTGTCTTTGTGTAAATATTAATGTAGATCTCTGAAATATATATGATACAGCATCAAATTCTCTATATTTGTGACTTAAAGAAAGTTAAACTCGTTGAATACCAGGCTGTGCCTCTTAAAAAATTATCATTATAATTAGATTTTAGAGATATTCCAGGATTCTGGTATACTATGCTGGTTTTTAGTTCTAAAGTATTTCCATTCAGAAATATTTACATCAATTATTGTATTAGTTAATTAATATAAAAACACATAATTACAATCTATAAAATATAAAAGTGATGCCTACAAGAGCTGTGGTAAAGACAAAATATTGTTGTATTATAAAACAGCCACTGCCATAACAAGCCTCCCTCTGTCCCAAATACTTTCTGAACAAGAATAATGTAAACATGATAGCATTGAAACTGACACAAGTGACTGTATCAAGTTATTCTTCTCTGCATGATGCAGCTAAAGAACATGAAGATGAACTGAGAAATCAATGTTGTAGCTGCAAAACAATAAAGAAAAAAATTTCCCCTTAAAATAATCAATAATGTTATGAGATTATTAGAAGATGAAAAATTTGAGTAAATAATTGGGAATAGGTTTATCAATCTTCCAAACAGTTTAGGATCAGAATGGAGGAAATATGTGTTCTTCATATTTAAGGTTACAGTTAGAATTATAAATAACACTTAATTTATATTGAATTATGTCCATTTTACTTGTGTAGATTATTAAGCCACTTGTTTAATATTGTGTAGTTTATAATTTATACTCTTCAACATACTTGATGAATATCTAATTCATTCCTTCATATTTCCATAAAAATTTCTGACATGCATAATTTTGTTCCAGTGCTTATTTATTTCCATTGATTTACTTAAGCTTTATAACATATGAACACTTCTAAAAACAAAATACTCATATTGATACAAATTGTGTCATTTAGCTCTAGCTTGGTTCACTACCATTCTTGAAAACTTAAACAATTTTCTTCACAAACGAGGTAGGCAACAATAATAAAACATAAAAAATAGTTTTTTGTATACACAAAAGCAACAAAGTATATATTCAAGTCAATTTCATGAAACTGGAACTTTATGACTTCTAAAATTATTCCCTATTGTCTTCCATATTCTTCTAAATTCTTCTGGGAAGTTTAATTGTCAGCATCTTCTGTCACCTTCTTTCCTATAATCATTTACTCTGCTTTTTGAAAACTGTTGAATTAAGCTATGTGCTATGAAGGACACAGATTAATACTGGGTTCCCGTAGCAAGCATTCTTTCACACTAGGGCTATAATCTATTTGTGATGTCTGCCTAGGGAATGCATTTTCCATCCCTGTCCCAAGCAATACATACATCAAATTACCCTTAGAGTTGTTTATAAGTTATTGCTCTTTATCCAAATTAACTATTTTTCCAGTGTCCAAATAAGATTTATATACGCAAATGTATGTGTGATATTTCATATAATACCATTTTATATAGAAGGGTATGTTTGTATAGATAACTTTTTATTCTACTAAGATCTGAAAGGGATACACAGAAAAGTTTGGGCACTGGGAATTGTTCAGAAAACAAAATCAAGCAGGAAGGTAAACAGCAATGTTCCTTTAGTGACTCTGAGTTTCATTCATAATATTTTTTCAAAAATGCCATTCCAGTACTTTATATTCTACTAGTTTAATTATGATATAAAATGAATACGGACACCACTACTGTGCAGTATCTAACTACCACATTATAGAAGTCACCATAGCAGAATATGGAAGGACATAAGGCAGACAGCAAATCCAGATTTTTACCTGATATTACAAGTGATCCCAACTAGATTGTAGCATGACAAAGCACCATGAAATTGAACAGGGATTCCTTTCTCCTTCCTCCCCACAACTGAAAAATGTATATAGACAGCAACTAGAGTGTAATAAGAATAATTCATATTTAATTGGAAAGATGAAAGTGGCTTATTAAAAATGAAATTTTATTCAACATTTTCATGAGAAAATAGCAGGTACAGAGCTACAGAGATGTGGAGGGAGCACATAGATGAATATGGAGAAACAAGTAAAAATTAAGTAGAGGCAACCTTATGAAGATAGGGTCTCTCCCTAAAGACTCAGTGTTCATGTACATCTTCATGAAAAGAGCTTGATTTAAAGTCTTTTTTCCTTCCAAATATGTTTGTTTTAAATTTCATTTTATCAGGGCACTATCCCTCAATGTTTGTGTTAATCCACACATATCTAGTAAAGTATTTTAATATTTTTATCAATTACAGTAACACTTCATCTTGTTTAAGAGAAGCCTCCCACAGGTGAATTTTGAGACTCTCATGATGTACATATTATCAAGTGTTGACATCAAAAGAAGAAAAGGAGATACACTAAATCTAAAAATATTCACATGTTATTAAGGATCTAAAAATGTTTTCTAAATGTTTACTACATGACAATTCAAAGTAATGTGTAATCTTGGATTGGAATCTGCTTCAAAACAAAGGGAGAAGCACAACAAAGTAAAATAAAAATGCCCATTCAAAACACATTGGGACTATTCGGGAAAAAAAATATGTATATGCAGTATTTATTAGAACTAACGTCACTGAATCCATGGGGTGTCACTTTTTCAGCTGGAAGCCTCTGTAACTGGTGGTGCCTTTGCCGGGATTTTGCTCAGGTCTGCTGGGTTTTTTCCACCCACTCATCCTGGCAAACTGAGCTCAGCTCATGCTACAAGCCAAGATCCCACCCTTGCCAAGGGCAAGCCAGGTACAGAGCAGTGAGGGGTGAATGAACAAGAGCACACAGGGTTCAGCCCCTGCACACAGCCAGGCACATCAGCTACTGTGGCAGGACAGGCAGCTCCAGGTGCCGGCACAGGCATCAGCTCTGTGCAAGTCATGCAGTGCATGACTGGATCTGATGCACTGCAAGTGGTTTCCACTATGGACATCCCCATTTGGACGAGGGGAATGCAGTGGTACCTGGGAGCTTGGAGATGCCAAAAACCAAAGAGCCACAAAGAGGCTGTCACAGTCCTGGCTCAGGGAACCCCTAGGTCTGGGCTCTTGGAAGGGCCACAGCTCTTCTCTCGATCTCTTGCCCATAATGTGGTGAGCAGGAGGGCATGTTTCAGCCCATTCTGTGTTACAGTTCTTTCAGTCCCACCATTTGGTGTGTCCTGAGTTCTTGTCCCACGTCCAAGAAGAACGAGGTATGCAGAAAACTGGAGGGTAAGCAAGGTGAAGAGGTGCTTTACTGAGCGATAGTACAGCTCTCAGAATACGTGAAGTGGATGGCTCCTGTCCACAGATAGGTTGTCCTATTGAGTGTGCAGCCCTCAGTGGAGTGGAGACCTGGAGTGGGTAGTTCCTGTCCATAGGCAGGTTGTCCCATTGAGAGTGCAGCTCTCAGTGAAGAGCAGACTCGGAATAGGTAGCTCCTATCCACAGGTGGGTCATCACAAGGAGTGTGCAGCCCTCAGTGGAAAGGAGAGCCAGAGTTTGTAGCTCCTATCCACAGGCAGGGTATCTTTATGAGTCTGGCTGAGTCCTGGCTTTTTATGGGCTTCAGAAGGGAGGAAGTGTGTGCTGATTGGTACACAGGTCGCCATCGGTGGGCCCAAGAATTAGCACCCTAAGTTCCCAACCTGGGCTATGAACTAAACCCAGAACTGACAGTCCAGCCTCCGTGCTTTAGGCCATCCCTGGCTTGAAGGTGGGGCTTCACCAGGAACCCACCTCTTTCCACCCAAGAGTCTGTCTGTCTCCTGCTGTCATCTACATATCATCCATGGCTCCCAGGTTGTTTGTGCCAAGGGACACCTGCAGGCCCACAACGAGGCACCCTCCCCCATCCCTACCACCCTTCTCAACACCCCCAACTCCCTCCCATCCTCAGTGCCCAAAGTCTAGAGGAGGTAGAGGTGGCAGGGGACTGGCATATCAGCACCACCTGGCACATGCATACCCAATCAAGCAGTGACAGTGCCCAGGCTCAGACACAATTATGCTCTGAAATCAAAGTGGCTGCAGTGAGCAGGGAGAGGCCAGGAAGTGGGAGCAAGTCGTTCCAAGTCTGTCAGGGTATGGGGGCTTCCCAGGCACCAGAGAGCACAGGGATTCCAGGTCCACAACCATGGCTGGGTGGCTGCAGCTGTGGCCAGGACAGTGGGCCCCCTACCTGTTCCTGACTCCTGCCAGGTCTGTTGACCGTGCAGCCTTGACCATGCCTCCCACTCTGTATCCAGTGTCTTTACAGAGGCTACTCCAGAGGGGCCACTGCTACCATCACTAATACTATATAAATGATAAATATCTTGTATGGTAACCTGATAAAATGCATATTAGGTAAATTTTCTACAAAAAGCATTCTAAATACTTATGAAGTTTCCAGATACTATATGATTCACAATGAATTGAAAGGAAAAAGATAATGCATTGTTCAGAAATACTCGGTGTATTAAATAAATGGTAGTCTCAAGTTTAGATGGCATAATATCTTCAACATCACTTTATATCATAAAGCTCTTATTTAATTTTTCCTGGGTATGTATATATTCTGATCCTAAGTTATGATACAGTTTTAGAATAATTTTTAAAGGTGCAATTATTATTTTACTATGTATTTTCACATAACCATTAAAATTATTTTGGTATGAATTTCAAGCACAGGAAAGTAAACCTCAGCACCAGTAGAGTACTGGTAGAAATTTCTAATATTTTCCTTAATTAAAAAGATAGTAAGATTAGTAATAAGTAAATCCTTACTTTGACACCATTCAAATATTTAAAAGTATTATCCAGTTGATGATACATTTCTCAAATAGCCAAGTAGACTAATGAATTATCTCAATGGACACTTATATTTCCTTTAGATAATTTGTGTAGTCACACAAAGAGGGAACTTTATTATGAGTCCTTCAGTGTAAGAAAAATCTGAAACTTCCTGACAATTCCAAGGAATGAAGTATATAGTCTATTATTACATCATTCATAAACCTGATTTCTGATCAAAGCACCTCAAAACCTCAGTCTGTGGGGAAAATACAAAACGAACGTAGTCAAAAACTCCATATTAATGACACAACAGGTAATGTTGCTATTTCAGTATGTATAATACCAACAGAACAAAACCTTCAACCCAAGTAGATACATTCCCTGGATTTTTGGTAAGTCATTTAAAAGGAGTACTTAATAAAAGAGCAAATGTAGTCATTAAAATACTTGAGACTAAAAAGTGTTTATTAAAAAGTTGTCGTTAAACTGAAGGTTCTCCAGGGTTGTGCCCCAAGAATCAGTTATTGAATTTATTCTCTTCAAAAACTTTAATATTTGTTTTAAATGAAAATCCAGCAGGCTTATTTTTCAAGCATGCAAAATGTTAAAATTAATTCCAAATTATATTCTGGAAAGGAGAAACTGGAGTTTAAAGATGCTGGTGGAACAACAGTTTCAAATAACATGTTGAAATTTAATAATAACTTATATCATCTTAAGAGTGATAAGACAGACTAATTCCTAGACAGACAGGTACTGGTCCCTGGTGAAACTCAATCATCATGCCAAAGACAGTTGAATTCAGCCTGAAAACCAAGCTGCTGGTTCCAGTAGAGCCCATGACTATCCCCATCTTACTCTCTCTCTTCTCGATTGGTTCCTTCTAGATTATGCTTTTTAACCAATTGAATGACACTTTTTCCAAGCCTACTGCTGGACCAATCAGCATTCTAACCCCATACAAACCTCTGTCTCAGCCTCATGGATGGCTACCCCACTTTTAGGGTCTCACAGCTGAGTGTTTTTCTTCTGTCGCTCAATAAAATTTGCCTCTGCCTTACTCACTCTCTAGTATCTGCATAGCTTATTCCTTTTGGTCATGGTACAAGAACCCGAAACTCACCCAGCTATCGGTAGCAGGAGCAAAAGAGCGGTAACACTCGCTGAGCTGCGGTTGGTGCAAGTGAAAGAGCTGTAACCCTCCCTCTCACTCGTTGAACTATAGCAGCAAAAGAGCTGTGATGCTCCTGGCTGGCATGCTGACCTGTGGGGTGGCAGGATAAAAAGGGCTGTAACTCTCCTTTTCACTCGATAAATGGAAGAGAAAAAGTCACTGGACGCCATTCCCTCGCACCTGCTGAACCAGAAATACCATACATTTCTATATGTCAATTTCATATATAAAGAATAGCAATGTTCTATGTTAACATTCATTTAAAAATAAAATTATTAATGTTTTATTGTCAACTGATTTATTACAAATTTGAATGAAAACTGTTTTTTAGAAAAACATATTAGTTCATTGCACAAGCCACTGTTCAAACTACTTCTGGAAGGACTGTTAACGTACTCATTATTAGTGAGAATAGAGGTATCAAAGCAATAGTTCTGAAAATCATACCAAGTAAGATAGTGGTTTTAAAATAAATTAATTTCTACTGAGAACTCACTGGGTGCAATGCACCATGCTTTGCGACTTTATTCAATAATTATCTTATTGGCAGGTGTTCAGATTGTCTCACACAGTTTTCTCTAGATATCCCAAGTGTAGCAATTCCTCCTTCATATTACAGATTGTGTGTGTGTGTGTTTTCTCACAGTAGACTATGTTTCTAGAAGGCAAGCACAAATGGCTCTATCTTTGAATCTTCACAGTGCTTAGTAGGTCATTTGACACACTATGAGAGATTAATAAATGATTCGTTTAATTGAAGAATTGTGTTCGGACTCAGTCCTTTCATTAACTTTAGTGAGTATGGGCACGGAAGACAAGAGAAGGGAAGACAAGAGGAGAGGAGACAGGCAGTGGTGGGGCGCATGCAAAGTTTTCTTCAAATATTTGAAATATCAGTTTCTGAAATAATTTATAGACAAGCTTTCTGTTTTATTTTAGAGAGTCTAAGAGAAACTTTCAGTTGATTAAGGACAGATGAACAAGTAGAGAGATTTTTTTATAAAGTATTTCATAGTCTCTTTAAAAATAGCTGGCAGGAATAATGTAAAACAGATTAGGCAAAATAAACACATATCCTATTCTAGTTGAATCTGACTTTTTTAAATGGAAGAATTTAGACTGTGCTTTCATACAAATTTCAAAATGTTATGTGTTTTGTGGATTGAATCAAGAACTTCTTAATTACATTAAAACTACTAATGAGCAAAGGTGTTTACTAATCTTTTGTGTTCGTTTGCTAGACAGGGTCTCAGTGTCACTTTGGCTGTAGTGCAGTGGCAAGATCATAGCTCACTGCAGCCTTGAACTCCTGGGCTCGAGATCCTCCTGCTTCAGCCTTTGGAATAGGTGGAACTACGGGTACACAAAACCACACCCGGATAATTTTACCTCCTAATTTTTAAGATTCTGAAATTGACGCATTTCCCCCTGTTCAGGTCTGCCTCTTGGCTGGATATAGAACTGCAGATCATCTGACTACCATATACTTCAACTGCAAGGTGTTTCCTACTTACACTTTTCTATTTATACATTTTTTATGCCTAATAATATTTACACAGAAAATAATAATAAACTCCAAAAGGAGTTAATACTTTAAGTTGTAGTTATGTATATACAGGAAATATTCATTCATATGATGATGTACTTAAGAACATGGCTTTTGGAGTCAGCCATTCCTGAGTTTTGCTCCTAGTCCCATCACTTATTAATATAGTTTTACTTTGAACAATTTATGTATATATGAGACTTTGTGGGTTTTCACAATTTTTATAAACTGAGAATAATATCTATATCATAATGTTTTTATAAGGTTTCAAATATTTATGTGTATATACATATTTTTTCTATATATGTATATATATTTGTTTTATGTATAGTTATATATAAAACACTAGAACTGTTTTGGTAATTTTTTTTAATTAAAAATGTGCATGTAAAGTATCTAACTAAGCGCCTAACATGTAATAGATGCTTGATAAATGTCAAATGTTACTATTACTGAGATGAGGACTGGGAAATTAAATATACAAATGAAAAGTGGCCAGACTATATATGACAATACAGTTCTGACCACAATTGCTCCAGCAACCAGTCCAGCAAACCATGTCTTAAACTCTGTAGTAATAAGCCCAGAATGGTCAGGACTTGGTCAGTACTGTCAATTTCCCTAATTTTTACCCATTTCAAACTCAAGACCAACCAGAAAAGGCCATATATTCTCCCTAAACAAATCACAGTTCCTAGGCTATTTATTCTTAGTTTGATATTGGGATTTTCATTGGTTCTTATTTGTTTGGCATCATTGGTGAAATCAAGCCATTCCTTCTTTTCCTTTTGCATTCTTTCTGGGTATTTTGTTGTGCTATCTAAAATTGCTGTTTATCATAGAAAAATTCTGAGGTAGAATACAATAAAAGGTCATATATAGTTCCTCTCTGTGCTGGGTTTGCAGACTAGTAAGTGAGAGATTCTTAACTGGACCAGTGTACATTCTGGTAAATTTGTTTCGTGTTTCGCACAACCTGATAAGATTCTCCTTTGGCTCATTCTTCTTTGTCCTGAAACCTATGCTATGATACTTGAAGAGCATTAACTCTCATTTTCCAAATGCTAGGGAGCACTGATTGTTGGGTGTGCACTTGGAAGCAGCTAAACGTCAGGTTAGTTGGCCAAGACACCAAGTATACAAGCATAAATTTCAACCAGCCATCCCAGTTCTCATAGTCTAAATCTAAATCCTCTTCTCCTCCATAGTCTAAATACTCTTTCTCAGAAAAAAACTTCTTGGTATCTTTTTTGTTTTGTTTTCTGTTTTTTGTTTTTCCTCAAGACGGAGTCTGGCTCTGCTGCTCAGGCTGGAGTGCAGTGACATGATCTTGGCTCACTGCAACCTCCGCCTCCTAGTTTAAAGCAATTCTCCTGGCTCAACCTGGGTAGCTGGGACTACAGGTGCCTGCCACCATGCCTGGCTAATTTTCGTATTTTTAGTAAGCTAAAATTGTTCAATAGGCTGGCCTTGAACTCTTGACCTCAAGTAACCCATCAGCCTCGGCCTCCCAAAGTGCAGAGATGACAGGCGTGAGCCACTGCACCTGGCCTGGGAAAAAAGAAAAAAACTTCTCAGGGTTATGTGTATTTTCATTATTCTTATTATAGTCCTAATCTGTGCCCCATTTGTCTAAATATCATAAATCCACCAAAGAGGTAAAAAATTATCACACCAAATTAGAAACATTAGTGGTATGTGAAGACCTCCATGAAATTCTAATTTTGAAAAAATTATTTCATTAAAAGGTTCTTTATCCAACACTAATGAACAATTTGACAATTGTATTGAGCAGGAGCAAAGTAATATTTCTAGTGACTACTCCCCGCTCCTTGTTGTCCCATTGTTTTCCTATATACAGTTCTCCATATTCCAATTATCCATCTGATCTCTCTCCTTCCACAGCGTGTTAACTCCTTTCTCCTCTTCTCCTTTCTTGACCAACTACCTTTGCACAATGATTCCAAATAATCCAGTTGCTTATAAAAATCCATCCCTCCCATTAGATGAGTATTCGGGCAACTGTAGAATTTAAACTTTCAGCCCAAGCTGGACAAAGAACCATAATTAAGAATTTTCCTAAACCCAGAGAAGACCAATGATTATTCATAGAAAAATAATAATTAATTTGGGTTCATATACTCAGGTTTCTTGACATACACCAAATTGTACACATTGTAAGAAATCTCAGATGATAAATCCTGTTCTGTAAAAAGCTAAATAGAGTTATTGGAAAAGGGCTGTACAGAATCCCTTTTAATAAGCCTGAGCATCAAAAAACAAAAAGCCCAATGTAGGGCTTTGCCCCAATGTAGGGCAAAGTCTGCTAAGAGCAATTCCTGAAACATTGACAATTAAAAGCAAGTGATTAGAATTCTATCTCACAGGCAACATCAGGCACTGTGGCTCAAGTCTGTAATCCTGGCACTACTGGTGGCCAAGTAGAATGGATCACTTGAGTCCAGGAGTTCGAGTCCAGGAGTTCGAGACAAACCTGGGCAACATGGCAAAACCCTATCTTTACCAAAAATACACAAATTAGCCAGACATTGGGGTGTATGCCTGTGGTTCCAGCTACTAGGAAGTCTGAAGTGGGAGAATCAATCCACTGAGCCCGTGAGATCAAGGCCGCAGTGAGCCATGATGTCGCTACTGCACTCCAGCCTGGAAGACAGAGCATGACAAACAAACCAAAAAGAATTCTATCTCACAAATGCACAAAGAAAGAAAATAGGAAACTGCTAGATATTTTCAGGATAGACAAAAAAATGTTTTTCTGTTATATTTAGCAGTTAATAAACTTAAACTTCAAAACAGAGACCTAATTGGAAAACATAAATTAGAATGAAAAAGTATCCCTTTACCTCAGATACATCACCTGGCAGAACATTTTGAAAGAGCTGTAGAACAAAAACAGGACAAGACCTCAAATAAACTTAATGGTCCTGCTCCCAACAGACCACCTGGACAACTGTACACAATATAAACAGAAGGGACACTGGAAAATGATTGTCCTGTATTTTATATATATACATGTATATATAATAAACTATATATATATAAAAACAAGATAAAGTAAAATGCCTTAATTCAGATCAGTATGTTCTGAGGAAGGGAAATATATGCAACATTCTGCCTTAACTTTAATCACTTAAGGTTAATTAACTATAAATTGTAGACGATCAACCTCAATCCATTACTGTATATGTGAGCACTACTTTTTCTACCCTAAAACCAGCCACCTTTGCTTAATTTCTTCATAGAAATAACTATGCCACAGAGATGGTAGGTATTTGAAATACTCCTCAGATTTTCCTTATTTCCCACCTTAACTGTAATTCATAGCCCGCTAATAAAACACCTTCCGTGCACTGAAATAACACTCCTATAAATGTAGTAGGGAAAGTATTACTTTGTAAATGAAATAGCAATACTGCATGCATACTGTCGAGACTATTTCTTGATGTTCCAGAGAAAACATGTAGGCGTAACTCTGTGTAATTTGCTTATATCTTTATTTTCTCTATTATATCTGATGTACACCACAGATACACATCTTGGCACCATAAATGTCACTCTGTGGGTTAAAAATTCTACTGACAAAGGAAAAATAATGACAGAACACACTAACATTCAGATATCTAAATAATTGATTAATAATTATTAGTTATCAATTAACATATCTAATTATTTAACTCCTACTTTGAGTTTCATCACTTTTCACATCCAAAAATATTGTCTTCAAATACTCTATAGAACAATAGTTGCCATTCACCCCTAATGGCCTGTTTTCTATTTTCTTTCTTTTTTACGGTAATTGTTAAGGCAGAAAATACTCATTCTAATACCCTTTACAGGCTGTCACAAATAGTAGAGTCGTCCCTCAATAATGCTGACTGCTTATATGCCATCTATCACTTGACCTCCATGAAAAAAAAAAAAAAAAAAAACTCTAGAGAATTCCATTCTATCAAATAAAACTGTATGGAATTATATTTCATTGAACCTATATCTACATATTATATTGAATAAAATCAAAATCTGACTTTGCTAGGACACTTTTGTCCAAAAAGGACCAATTTTATAATCTGCTAAACAGACCCAAGTTAATTCTAAATTTAAATCCAACAAACTTCCTGGGTCGTTGACCAAATGCATCCCATGTGAGACACTAGAGATTTGAATATACAACTCAGCTAATACAAGAATTTGGTTGTAATCTTGTGCTGTAAACAGCTCCCTTTCTTTGTAGATCTTCGTGTTTCCCTACTCTATCCTCCATCCTTTGCAACTTGATTGTGTTTGTCTCAGACCAATATCTTCTGCACTTCAGCAACAGCATTCTGTGACTTGACTGCACACAGAGGCACTAATTTTACAAATCAGCAAGACTGGAATTTATGAAAGGGGAATGATATCCAAAACGTGGCCACACTTGTTTATGCTCTACTCAGAAAAAGAATGCAAACAATCTGGGCAGTATTTCCAATGGTGGGAATCATATAAATAGAAAAGCCTGTAAGAAACGCATCACTAACTCTTGCATAATTATTAACAAACCATCTTTTCTCTAGATAGAATATAATTCACTCTCAACTCATTGTAATGAGTAGATATGTACAATCACATTGCTCCACATTTCCTGTTAGCTAGTAATGGTGGCATTTGTGCCATTGCTAAGTCTTGTTGTATATACATAAATGAAATAGGCAAGGTACATCACCATAAGGAAAAACTCACTTGGTACTTTATGATAGATCCTTACAGCCAATGGAATTATCTCTCTTGGCCTAGGTTGGGTGTTTGGGGTTCCTGATTCTAAAGCATCTTACAGGGATAAGCATTCTTTTTCTTAACATGATGACCATGATGCTGTTCCAATACATTACATCCAGAATCCTATATGCTTTTTCACAGCTTCTATCTTGTCAAATGTTTTTCATGAGGATACAATAAACTGGTCAATAAAGTCTTGTGAAACATTTGACTATGGAGACAGCTGAACACTTAGCAGCAAAGATCTGCATCTCTAGATTTCATTAAATTGGTCTACCTATCACAAGTGAGAGAATTACTGAAAGGGGGCATTGAGACATTGAATACACAAACGATAGCCAAACAATGTATGACAATAGAATTCTAAGCATAACCTCTGCAGTAAGGAGCCTGGGAAAACAAACCATAACCTCTGCAGCAATCAGCAATATGGTCAGAATGTATTCAATGACAGCCAACTTCCCAGTTTTTTTGCCCTTATTTCTAACTCAGAATCAACCAGAAAAAGGAAGCATATTCCTCAAACAGATCACATATGATATACTGTCTCTAGTTAATCTGCCTCCAGCTACCCCATGCCAACAACCTCCAAGCAGAAAATACCTAAGGCCTTCCCCATTTCTTTATTTGCCTGTCTTTGTGTCTCTGTCAAACACAAATGATGGCATCAGAACCAATGGCTATAGCAAAAGCTGAAGTTATAGGCTGAATGTTTTTATCTCTGTAGTCTTGTTAGAGTAGGTAGCTAGTCAGGCATAAGCAGGGCAGGAGTGGGCTCCCCGACCCACCAGGAATGTCAGATGACCATCAGGTGATGGTCTGGCAGTTATCACACTGTCTCTCTAAAGTGATAACTGGTCACAGTTGATGCCAGGGAAAGGCCATTTCTTGATGGTACGGGAATTACCACACTGGCTCTCTAAAACGATAATTGGTCGCAGCCAGCACCAGGGAGAGGCAATTTTCCAATAAAAGAAAACACTTTAAATTGGTAATCGGAAGCTTTCAATAATATCTCAGGATTGGGGCCAATGGACGTGGACATTAAAAGCCAAACGGCTGGAGTATAACTTTCTGGGGGCATTCCACCAGAAAAGGGAAGAATGCCTCAGGTGAACATGCATACAACTCCTGTAAACGCACTGTGCATGCTCACCTCTCAAGCGCTCACAGGCCACCATGCATATGGGCAGGTCACCCCACTGGAAGAACCAGGGGGAAAAGGATGCATGTCTCCAGAAGTATGCCAGTATATAAAATCCAGGTCAAATTGCACGCGATTTCCAAATGCCCACTTGGGTCTCCCAAGTTTCCTTTCCTTTCTTTCCTGCTCTAAAGATTTTTAATGAACTTCCAACCTGCTCTGAAACTTGCCTTGGTCTCTTTTTCTGCCTTATGTCCCTGAGTAAAATACTTCCTTCTGCGGAGGCGAGAATTGAAGTTGCTGCAGACCCATACGGATTCGCCGTTGGTAACTCTGACATTCACCACACCTAACAGTCTTTGTGGATATCCAAAATGGTTTTATATTATGGAAGTAAAATGTAGACATTTAAGTGTTGAGGAAATTCATATATATATAAACATTTAAGTTTTTATTTCTTAAAAAGCCCATTAAATAGCTCCTGGTTGTTGTTTGAATTTCCAATCATGCAACATGATTTCAATTGCAATAGTATTGATTCATACCATAATGAGGAAACATGAACGAGCAAACTAGAAAGAATCATGAAGAAGGTGTATTTGTCCATTCTCAGGCTGCTATGAAGAAACACCCAACACCGGGTAATTTATAAAGGAAAGAGATTTAATTGACTCACAGTTCCGAAGGGCTGAGTAGACCTCAGGAAACCTACAATCATAGTAGAAAGCACCTTTTCATAGGGTGGCAGGGGAGAGAATAAGAGAACTTAGCGAAGAGGGAAGCCCCTTATAAAACCGTTAGATCTCATAAGAACTTACTATCAGGAGAACAGCATGAGTGAACTGCTCCCATAATCTAATCACCTCCCATGAGGTCCCTCCTACAACATATGGGGATTATGGGAACTATAATTCAAGATGAAATTTGGGTAGGGACGCAGCAAAACCATATAGAAGATGATCTAAAGGTAGATTTACATCAAATGAAGACAGGAGGAAATGTGCTTGGAAAGATACTGGAGAGGCAAGCAATTTAACAGAGAAAAACGAAGAGCCTCTTTCATAGGTTTTTATTTTAACTGCCCTAGGAATTAGCCAAGAACAGGATTTCATCAAAAACTCCCATTCTCAAAATCCAATGAATTAATTAAAAAGTTTTAAACATATTTTTCATTTTAAAATATTTAAATATAATTTTACCTTATTTTTATTTATTTCATCTGTTATTTCAGATTCAGGGGATACATGAGAAGATGTGTTACCTAGGTACATTGCTGAGGTTTGGAGTACAAATGATACCACCATGCAGGTACTGAACATAGTACCCAATAGGTAGTTTGTCAACCCTCATTCCCTTCCTCTCTTCCCCTCTAATGGTTCCTGGTTTCTATTGTTGCCATCTTTATGTTCATGAGTACCAATATTTAGCTCCTATTTATAAGTAAGAACATACAGTATTTGGTTTTCTGTTCCTTCACTAAATCACTTAGGATAATAGTCTCCAGCTCCATCCATGTTGCTGCAAAAAAAAGAAAAAAAAAAAAAACAACTTGATTTTGTTTTTTTCTTGCTGCATCATAGTCTATAGCGCATATTTACCACAATTTTGTTTATACAGACCACCATGGATGGGTACCAATGTTGATTGCATATCTTTGCTATTGTGAATGTTCTACAGTGAAAATATGAGTGCATGCATCTTTTTTCCAGAACAACTTTTCTTTTGGATATATATCCAGTAATGAGATTGCTGAGTTGAACTGTAGCTCTGTTATAACTTTTGTGAGAAACCTTCAAACTGCTTTCCACAGAAGCTGAAATAATTTGTATTCCCACCAACAGTGTATAAGCATTCCCTTTTCTCCACAGCATTGCCAGCACCTACTATTTTTTGAATTATTGATAATACCTATTCTGAGTAGTGTGAGACGGTATCTCATTGTGGTTTGGATTCGCATTTCGCTGATGATTAGTGATATGGAACATTTTTTTCATGTTTGTTGGCCACTTGTATATCTTCTTTTGAGTAGTCTCTGTTCCTGTTTGTTTCCTACTTTTAAATAAAGTTCTTTGTTTCTTGCTTATTCAAATGTTTAGTTTCCTTATAGATTCCAGATAGAGATATGTTTGTCAGATGTGTAGTTTGTGCATATTTTCTCCCATTCTGTAGGTTGTCTATTTATTCTGTTGATAGTTTTTTTTTTTTGTCTTTTTTTTTTTTATTTTTTCTGTTCAGAAGCTGTTTAGTTTAACTAGTTCTCATTTGCCAATTTTTGTTTTTGTTGCAATTGTTTTTGAGGACTTAACCATAAACTTTTTTCCAAGGCCAATGTTCAGGATGCTGTTTCCTAGATTTTAATCAGGCTTCTTAAAGTTTGAGGTCTTACATTTAAATCTTTAATCCATTTTGAGTTAATTTTGTATGTGGTGAAAGGCAAGGCTCTAGTTTCTACCTTCTGTATATGGCTAGCCAGTTATCCCAACACCATTTACTGAATAGGGAGTCCGTTCCCCATTGCTTGTTTTGTTACCTTTTCAAGGATCGCATGGCTGTAGGTGTGTGGCTTTTTTTCTGTGTTCTCTATTGTATTCCATTGGTCTATGTATCTGAATTCATACCAGTACCATGCTGTTTTAGCTATAATGGTCTTATAGTATAATTTGAAATTGGGTAATATGATATATCTGTCTTTTTTCTTTTTGCCTAGGATTGCTTTGGCTCCTCAGGCTCTTTTTGGTACCATATACATTTTAGAATACATTTTTCTAGTTTTGTGAAAAATGACATTAGTAGTTTGATAAGAAAAGCATTGAATATGTAGTTTAATTGGGCAGTGTTTTTAACAATACTGATTCTTCCAATCCATGATCATAAAATGTTTTTCCATTTGTGTCATCTATGACTTCTTTCAACAATATTTTATAATTTTCTCTGCAGAGACCTTTCAACTCTTTGGTTACATGTATTCCTAGGTTTTGTTTGGTTCTTTGTTTTGTTTTGGCTTTAGCTATTGTAAATGGGATAGTGTTCTTGGTTTGGCTCTCAGATGTTAAGAAATGCTGCTGATTTTGTATTTTGAAGCTTTACTGAAGTTATTTATCACTTCCAGGAGCTTTTTGGTGGAGTCTTTAGGGCTTCTTGGGTATAAAATTATATCATCTGTAAAGAGAGATAGCTTGGCTACTTTTTATCTTATTTGGTTGCATTTCACTTCATTTTCTTGCCTGATTGCTCTGGCTAGCACTTCCACTATCAAGCTGAATATGAGCAGTGAAAGTGGGCATCCTTGTCCTGTAGATCTCCAGGAGACTGCTTCCAGTTTTTGTCCTTTCAGAGGGATGTTCACTACAGGTTTGTCATAGATGGCTCTTATTATTTTTGAGGTATGTTACTTTAATTCTTAGATTCTGAAGAGTTTTTATCATGAAGGGATTTAGGATTTTGTCAAAAGCTTTTTCCTTACCTACTGAGATGATCCTATGCCTTTTGGTTTTAATTCTGTTTATATAATGAATCACATTTATTGATTTGTGTATATTGACCAAACCTTGCATCCCAGGAATGATGCCTACTTGATCATAGTGAATTAACTTTTTGATGTACTGTTGGATTTGGGTGCTAGTATTTCCTCGAAGATTTTTCCTTTATGTTCATCAGGGATATTGGTCTATAGTTTTCTTTTTTATGTTGTGTGTTTGCCTGGTTTGGGTATTAGGGTGATGCTGGATTTATGGAATTAGTTAGAAAGGAGTCCCTCCTCAAATTTTTTGTAATAGAATTGATATTATTTTGTCTTTGTACTTCTGCTGAAATATAGCTGTGAATCCATCTGGTCCTGGGCTTTTATTTTCTTTTTTCTTTTTTTCTTTTTTTTTTTGGTTGATTTGTAGATTTTTTAAATAATTGATTCAATTTCACAACTGTGTATTGGTCTGTTCAGAGCTTTAATTACTTCCTGATTGAGGAGACTTTTAATTACCTCCCGTCTTGGGAGACTGTGTTCTTCCAGAGGAAATTCTAGAAGAATTTATCCATTTTCTCTGTTTTCTAGTTTGTGTGTATAGGGGTATTTATAATAGTCTCTGAGGATCTTTTGTATTTCTGGGGGATTAGTTGTAATGTCACCTTTGTCATTTTTTATTGTGTTCATTTGAATCTTCTCTGTTTCTTTCTTAATCTAGCTGTCAGTCTATCAATCTTGTTTGTTCTTTCAAATAATCAAGTTTGGGTTTTGTTAATTATTTGTATGCATTCTGAATTTCATTCAGTTCTGCTTTGATATTAGTTATTTCTTTTCATCCGGTAGCTTTGGGGTTAGTTTCTCCTTATTTTTCTAGTTCCTCTGAGTGTAATGTTAGATTATTAATTATCAGTCTTTCTCACTTTTTCAGGTGAGCATTAAGTGCTATAAACCTTCCTCTTAACATAGCTTTTGCTGCATCCCACAGATTTTGGTATGTTTTGTTATTATTTTCATCTATTCAAAGATTTTTTTTAAATTTCTGCCTTAATTTATTATTTATTCAAATATCATTTACAATCCAGTTGTCAAATTCCTATGTAATTTATGGTTTTGAGAGATCATCTTGGTATTGATTTCTATTTTCACTGTAAGAGACCTAATGTGATCCTTTGTTGGCATTACTACATTCAGAGTTTTTATGATGCCAGAGTTCTTGTACTGGTTCTTTTCATCTGGAGATTCTGGCAATTACAAGTTTTGTAATTATTTTAGTGATGGTAGGGTTTTTCTTTGCTCCCCCTGAACCCATATTATCATTGTTGTTATTTCTTTCCCTTTTCCTATCTCCTCCTTCCTAGGGGTGCAACTATAGTGAATACTGGGTAGGGTATTTTGGTTTAACTTCTATAGACCTATGTATTTCTTTAGAGAGGTTTATATTGGCCTGTGTAGTTTGATCTACAAGCCAGTTGACAGTTTTTATAAATAAGAGCTAGCTGCGGCAAACATGGCTGGGTATACAATTGATCCTTATTTACCAGCAATTGTCTATGTTGCCTCAGGAAACGGGCTGATGCTTGGAATGCACAGTGGTCTGAGCTCCCTGCTCACTCCCCAGGTGGCAGAGGCCAAGATGAGTGGAGCTGGATCAGGCAAATCTGCTGACAGGTCCTCTGATGGCAGGTGGAAACACCAGTGCCAAGGGAGAATACAGTGTCTGGCCACCAAGTGCTCAGATGTTTCCCTAGACATGGAGGTGAGAAATCTCCTTGGCCTCAAGTAATCTGTATGGGGATGGGGGGTAGTCTAAACTCCTAATCCTGGAGAGTACATTCTCCAGATACTTGGACATCTGTCTGAGCATGGAACACAGAGAGCCCCCTGCACCTAATCTCTGCACAGGAGTTGTGGGGCAGGCCAGGCTGCTGATCTAAGTGAGCAGGTGCTCTGAATGCCTGGAGATCTGCCTGGGTATGTAGCAGACAGGGCCCCCTTGCACCAGGATCTCTGCACAGGAAGGGTGGGACGGGTCAAGTTGCTGATCCAGTTGAGCAGGTGCTCTGAATGCTTGGAGTTCTGCCTGGGCATAAACCACAGGGGGCCCTGATGCATCAACATCTCAAGGGAGCAGGTTGGAGCACCTAGCAATGGCACATGCAGACCAGTTCCAGGTCACCAAGCTGGACCTGGCTGCAAGTCTCACTGCCAAAGAGAAATTACAGCTATAGTAGCTGTCTTCCTGCCCCAGGCTTGCAACAGGGGAGAGCACAGTTCCACTGCTGACTGATAGGCACTTTACATAGTTCTGGCTGTGGAAGCCCTTACCCCACTCCAGATATGGCACTCC
The DNA here is from genome assembly GCF_003255815.1 of Theropithecus gelada. Classification (NCBI taxonomy): domain Eukaryota; kingdom Metazoa; phylum Chordata; class Mammalia; order Primates; family Cercopithecidae; genus Theropithecus; species Theropithecus gelada. The sequence continues at coordinate 61,066,084 of NC_037680.1, read as the reverse complement.
AATCTGTGGTCCAAGATTTAAACGCCTGTGTGGTCATGCTGCTGAGTTACCAAAAAATGGGTGACTTTGTATGTATGTGCTTGGCTGAAAATGGCTTCTGCCCTGGGTCTGGGAAAATATCTGAAGCTTTTCCAGGTGTGTTTCCCTTACAGTATCTCCAAGCCTCTCGCAAGTTCGCTCCAGGACTTGAGAAAAACAAAGTACTCTCCCTCAGCCTGACTTACGCAAAAGCCCAGTGGAAAGGTGATTCCAGAGGGAGGCTCTCTGCCTCTCTCATGTACTGGGGCTTCACTTATTTTTATCAGTCACACATCATTATGGGAACTATTTTTCAGTGTTCTCCTCCCTGGGTCCTGGGGTGTCCTTCACAATTCTGTGGGTTCCCATTTTCCTTCTTGAATTAGAGCTCCCAGAGGTGATCTTTATGTACTATCTTGCTATTTCCAAGTGGCTAAGGCATGCTGAAAGCCTCTAATCCACCATCTTGGGGAAAATTTAAAAACCTTAAAATGTTTTATTACTTGATGTATCTTGTTGTCATAGCTTATATATTCTCTACCTATTATATTCCAATAATGTTATCAGCTTTTCTTTTTGAATTCAGTGTTATACTTTTTTTTAATCAACTACTTTCCTTCTGGAACTTTAAAAAATAATAAACAGCTATATCTAAGAAATGAATACTTAAAAACGTTCATCACCTCTCACTGTGAAAAACAGAAAGTCACTTTATTTTGCTCATAAATTGACCTATTTTGGTCATCACACCTTTAGCAATACACCAGAGAAAACCTTTTGCCCTTTTAATATGTGTGCTGTAGACATTTTCAATATATCATCAATGTAAAATAGAAAACTATGGCAGTAAGTAACACTAGTATAAGAGGAAAGTATATTTGAAACTAATTTCCTTTCTATGTGGATATTATTACCATAATAACATGTGAGGACAAAATGTTGAAATGGGAGACAGAAAAAAAACCTTAAGGTTAATGTAATAATTGTGGCTTTAGGACTTCTTTGACTCTCAAATTGTTGACGGAACACACACGGAAAATATAATTAACATCTTATTTAAAATGGAAAGGAAACTTAATATATCTTAGAAAAATACGAATTTTTTTTACCAAGATAAAAATGCAGAAAATAATACAAATGAAACTATAGAAATAATTGTGGTGCTTCTCATCATTAATTTTAAAATAAATATGTAAGAGATATCTTACATTAATGGGCTTATGTCATTTACAGTATTGTAGAAGCTGATCTGTTACACAAATAACTCTGATGAAACAGCAGTGTCTAGGAATTAGCCTTTCACAATTACACTACAAACAGGTGATAATTATGAAGCCAAATACATGAAGAAAGGAAATGTAAACTTACTATTAGCCTTTTAAATAAAAGCCAAACACCAGGTAATTGTGACAGATTTTTATTTAAGAAAACTAATCTTGCTGACTGCTGCCCCAGTGTGGCACAATATTAAACATCGGAACTTAAAAAAAAAAAGAAAAAAATATTTACCTAAAATGTTTCCCTAACATGGTCTCTTTTGATAATTCTTAAAATGAAAAGCAAGGTATGAAACAGAGTTTTAAAGCTCTTTGAGTAATTGGGATCTTGTTTATCTCTTCACACCTTGTAATGCTTTCATATAACTTGAAGGAGTATCTTATTTTCATTTACATGGTAGGCTAAAGAAGGGAACGAAGAAGTTCTACCTCAGATGCAAATACTAAACATTAGAATAAGATTTAATGACGACATCATTACAGAACATAAAATGTCTACACAGGTGTTTTTTTTTTTTTATATTGAGAAACATAAAATTTGAAGTTAATTGTCAAGCAAATAATTATAGATTTTTTAATTTTATAAATCACCAGGATGACTTTTTATGCCTTTTAATATTTTATTTTATAATAACTTACCTTATACTTAGAAAACTGGTTTTAAAAATTGCTAAAACACAAAAATATTAAAAAATAAAATAATATGCACACGAATATTGTTGCTTCTGCATTGGTATGGGTTATAAATACTATTTTCAAAATCTATTCAATTGCTTCCTTTCAATTGCACTTCAATGTCATGTAACAGATCAAGTATTTTACATATATATATACACACACACACATATATGATATATAGTTGTATTGCAATCTCCATATCCCTCCTAGGTTCTTGTTTTTGTACTGCTAACCTGACAGTTAAAATTTTGCATATTTACATCAGTATTTTTTTTTCAGAAGGCAGTAGACAGAATTCCTAATTCCACATCCTACACTCTTCAATAAAAACAAATAATTGAATTAACATGATTGACCTGAAAGGCATTTTAAGGTAGGTTGAGAATTTTATGCTGAAATATCTTTAGAATCATGCTAGTAATTGAATTTATTTGCATGGGTTATTCTTTTTAAAACATTATTATTGGTACATAGTAGGTGTATATATTTATGGGATATATGAATGCATATATACACCTGGAACCCATATTGTCAGTTAGGTTCTGCTTGGTTTTCCAATTTTTTTTAAATTATTGTTTATTTTATACTTTATATAAAACATATACACATATCCACATTTTATATATTGATATATATATATTTATACATGTATATATAAATTTATATGCATGCATGTTTATATATATTTTACATGTACAAAAATTACAAAAGCATTTACTTTCTACAAGATAAGTAATTTTCTCAATATGTAATATTATGATTAGAAGAATCCACAATAAAGTGTTTCTTGATTCTGCATTCTTAACTCTGGGAAAAGCCAGAAAACATTTTGTAAAATTTTATTTGAGGGGCGGAGCAAGATGGCCGAATAGGAACAGCTCCAGTCTCCAACTCCCAGCAAGAGGGACACAGAAGACCGGTGATTTCTGCATTTTCAACTGAGGTACTGGGTTCATCTCACTAGGGAGCGCCGGACAATCAGTGCTGGTCAGCTGCTGCAGCCAGACCAGCGAGAGCTGAAGCAGGGCGAGGCATCGCCTCACCTGGGAAGTGCAAGGGGAAAGGGAATCCCTTTTCCTAGCCAGGGGAACTGAGACACACAACACCTGGAAAATTGGGTAACTCCTACCCTAATACTGCGCTTTAAGCAAACAGGCACACCAGGAGATTATATCCCACACCTGGCTGGGAGGGTCCCACGCCCACGGAGCCTCCCTCATTGCTAGCACCGCAGTCTGCGATCTAACCGCAAGGCAGCAGTGAGGCTGGGGGAGGGGCGCCCGCCATTGCTGAGGCTTAAGTAGGTAAACAAAGCCGCTGGGAAGCTCGAACTGGGTGGAGCTCACAGCCCCTCAAAGAAACCTGCCTGTCTCTGTAGACTCCACCTCTGGGGACAGGGCACAGATAAACAACAAAAAAGCAGCAGAAACCTCTGCAGACGCAAACGACTCTGTCTGACAGCTTTGAAGAGAGCAGTGGATCTCCCAACATGGAGATTGAGATCTGAGAAGGGACAGACTGCCTGCTCAAGTGGGTCCCTGACCCCTGAGTAGCCTAACTGGGAGACATCCCCCACTAGGGGCAGTCTGACACCCCACACCTCACAGGGTGGAGTACATCCCTGAGAGGAAGCCTCCAAAGCAAGAATCAGACAGGTACACTCGCTGTTCAGCAATATTCTATCTTCTGCAGCCTCTGCTACTGACACCCAGGCAAACAGGGTCTGGAGTGGACCTCAAGCAATCTCCAACAGACCTACAGCTGAGGGTCCTGACTGTTAGAAGGAAAACTATCAAACAGGAAGGACACCTACACCAAAACCCAATCAGTACGTCACCATCATCATCAAAGACCAGAGACAGATAAAACCACAAAGATGGGGTAAAAGCAGGGCAGAAAAGCTGGAAATTCAAAAAATAAGAGCGCATCTCCCCCGGCAAAGGAGTGCAGCTCATCGCCAGCAACGGATCAAAGCTTGACAGAGAATGACTTTGACGAGATGAGAGAAGAAGGCTTCAGTCCATCAAACTTCTCAGAGCTAAAGGAGGAATTACGTACTCAGCGCAAAGAAACTAAAAATCTTGAAAAAAAAGTGGAAGCATTGATGCCTAGAGTAATTAATGCAGGGAAGGTCATAAACGAACTGACAGAGATGAAAACCATGACACGAGAAATACGTGACAAATGCACAAGCTTCAGTAACCGACTTGATCAACTGGAAGAAAGAGTATCAGCGATTGAGGATCAAATGAACGAAATGAAGCGAGAAGAGAAACCAAAAGATAAAAGAAGAAAAAGAAATGAACAAAGCCTGCAAGAAATATGGGATTATGTAAAAAGACCAAATCTACGTCTGATTGGGGTGCCGGAAAGTGAGGGGGAAAATGGAACCAAGTTGGAAAACACTCTTCAGGATATCATCCAGGAGAACTTCCCCAACCTAGTAGGGCAGGCCAACATTCAAATCCAGGAAATACAGAGAACGCCACAAAGATACTCCTTGAGAAGAGCAACTCCAAGACACATAATTGCCAGATTCACCAAAGTTGAAATGAAGGAAAAAATCTTAAGGGCAGCCAGAGAGAAAGATCGCGTTACCCACAAAGGGAAGCCCATCAGACTAACAGCAGATCTCTCGGCAGAAACTCTACAAGCCAGAAGAGAGTGGGGGCCAATATTCAACATTCTTCAAGAAAAGAATTTTCAACCCAGAATTTCATATCCAGCCAAACTAAGTTTCATAAGTGAAAGAGAAATAAAGTCCTTTACAGATAAGCAAATGCTTAGAGATTTTGTCACCACTAGGCCTGCCTTACAAGAGACCCTGAAGGAAGCACTCAACATGGAAAGGAACAACCGGTACCAGCCATTGCAAAAACATGCCAAAATGTAAAGATCATCGAGGCTAGGAAGAAACTGCATCAACTAATGAGCAAAATAACCAGTTAATATCATAATGGCAGGATCAAGTTCACACATAACAATCTTAACCTTAAATGTAAATGGACTAAATGCTCCAATTAAGAGACACAGACTGGCAAACTGGATAAAGAGTCAAGACCCATCAGTCTGCTGTATTCAGGAGACCCATCTCACACGCAGAGACATACATAGGCTCAAAATAAAGGGATGGAGGAAGATTTACCAAGCAAATGGAGAACAAAAAAAAAGCGGGGGTTGCAATCCTAGTCTCTGATAAAACAGACTTTAAACCATCAAAGATCAAAAGAGACAAAGAAGACCATTACATAATGGTAAAGGGATCAATTCAACAGGAAGAGCTAACTATCCTAAATATATATGCACCCAATACAGGAGCACCCAGATTCATAAAGCAAGTCCTTAGAGGCTTACAAAGAGACTTAGACTCCCATACAATAATAATGGGAGACTTCAACACTCCACTGTCAACATTAGACAGATCAACGAGACAGAAAGTTAACAAGGATATCCAGGAATTGAACTCATCTCTGCAGCAAGCAGACCTAATAGACATCTATAGAACTCTCCACCCCAAATCAACAGAATATACATTCTTCTCAGCACCACATC